>NC_092722.1:12335498-12382998 GCF_047496885.1 Scyliorhinus torazame
AAACCGAATAGAAAATGCTCAGTACGTGGACTTGCTGTGTGTTTCCGGAAGGACCTGTTTAAACTTCCAGCTTTCGCAATTGTATCTTTTAGTCTGTCTTTTGGTGCGTGTGTTGGGGTGGTATTTGGGTCAGTCTCACAAACTAACCCAGAATGGCCAGGTACTTGAGATTGCACAAAGAACTTCGGAAGATTGGAGCGAGACAGGGGCAAAGTCAGACTGTTTGCAAAGGCGCAGAGGCGTGTGTGTGTGTTCATCAGGCTGCTTTTGAGCGACAACATCTCTCTGCCACTTGTGCCTCCTTAAATGCAGATGGCACTGGGCTAAGCTGCATGTGGGTCGGTTTTACATTCTGGGAGTAAATATCTTGGCGTTCTGCATGTTGGGTCCGCCGTATGATGGGTTTCTCCCCCCCCCCCCCCCATCGGCGGTGGATTCATTTTGTATAACCGGCACCGTCCACTTGGCGAGAGATAGCCTGGGGCACACTAATCCCACCTTCTCCGCCTCCATCTCAATCTGTGCTGCATCTGCGCCTGAGAGGAAGCAAAGTGGAAACTGTACCCTGATTTATTTATCTTTCTTTTTAATTTTGGAGGGGTGAGAAATTGAAGCATCCCTTCTCCCCCCCCCCCCCCCCCCCTCCCCTTCCATGGTTGTCAGTTTCAGTTACACCAGCTGTAAGTATCCACGTAAGAAACATTATTTTAAATTCACGGAGTATCTTGTTTTAAATTTGTTTTGGCGACAGAACTCTGCCATCAAGGCTGTAAATATTGGTTCTGGCTGATTCTTTGACATATGTTACAGGGAGAGAAGAGGGAGGGGGGTCTCTCGATAGGAAGGTTGTGGGGGTTTTAAATATATGTATATATTGCAATCCCGAATCTAACCGGTTGTAGCTCTCAGTTCCTTTGTTCCTCAACACAAGGAGATTACGAGCACACCCCTGTGAAAAATGGGAGGGGAATGGGTGGGTGGGTAACGTGTTGGACTGTGTTATTAAAGGACATTTTAAAATAAAGGGTGGATTCAACTTATTCAATGTAGCAAAGGCCCGGGCAGGGGAAATTAATCATGAGGGAGTGAAATATCGAGGCTGAAATTCAAAGGATTGTTGATGTTTTCGTCGATTCTGCCCGGGAGGTTCCAGTCCAATTGACAGGCGAGTCTCTGTGTATTAATCCCATTTTCTTTGTGTTGTTGTTGTTGCTATCTTCAATCCCACTTCCTTTTTTATGTGTGTCTTGTTGATAAAACCTTGCACACTTTAATTTCATGCCAGGTTATAAGGAGCAAATGATTCATCAATGGCACATGTTTTGTGTACCTGATTGGAAATGCTGTGTGTGTTTGGACATTTTAAACAGCTTTTTTGGGGGGGGTTTACAGCAGTGTTTGCAAACACAGTTAATTTCCCAGTTTCCTATTTTATTGTTTAAACGTCTGGGTTGTTGATAAGCAGCAGTCCTATTATCAAAGGTTGCCACCTACCCTCTTTAAACAGAGAGATTTCCCCCCTCCACCCAGGGCTTACTGTAATTAAATTGGCTGGAGAATATCAGGATGATTCAATATTACTGGGGCATTTTAATGTCCCCCCCCAACACTAACCGGATACAATTTGCTTTAAGAAGATGAGATGTCCCCTGATGGACTTGGCGGTCAGCCAGTCAGAGCCGGTCTGAGAGCTCCATTGACGTCATTGCACCAATCAGAATCAGCGAGGGCGGGACTAAACGTCAGCTGCTCAGCTCCATAAGTGGCCACATTGTAAATGATACCCTGGCAGCTGATCTGTGAGTAACATTTACATTTATTGTTCAATGTTTGACAGTGGAGGCTTCTTGCACTTTGCCTTTTCTGTACAAAATATGCATTGAAAAAGATGTTTAATTTTCTTAAGAAGCCTAAAGGGGCGTGTGTTTTTATTTAATTATATATATATATGTACAAATCAGTGTAATTTATATAATTGAGCTTCAGTAAGCTCCTTCTGACCTGTCAGATCCTTCAATACAAGTCAAAAGCTCAACACTGTCCATGTGTGTAGGTTTTGGACGGTTCTGTGGCCAATTTAATTGTGGCTGTCCTATAGCCCGGGCTCGGTGATCGTTTTGTCAAATGGATGCACCATTCAAATTGGTTTCTTTCTCTCTCTCTCGCTCTCTCTCTCGCCTGACAAACTAAGAACCTGCATATGATGCAAGAATCGCAGCACCGCTCACCTCATTCAAGCACTCGACCATTTAATGAGATTCCTTCCACCTCCCCCATTACCTTTGCAGGGAAGTATAATTCAGCAGCCTGCTGGTGTTTTAGCCAGGTTTGTCTATTTGTCTCCTTTCATCTTGGCTCTTCGTTTACCTTGTTTTTAAAAGAAAAGAAAATCATTGTCCCTGGGCCTGAGTGTAGAAGAGGTGCAATAGGAAATGGATTTTTCCCTTATGGTCTTTTCAGCAACTCTGCTTTACTCCGAGAAAAGCTCCCAAGTGAGGCAGTGGGCATTATGACATGAGTTAACCCTCCTCTCCAAGACCCCCCACCCCACCCCCACCCCAGCCCCCAGCAGTGGTTTTACAAGAGATCTCAAACTGCCTGAGCTGTCAGTGAGGAATGATGCAAAGGGACTAATTTGGGGGTGAAAGAAAAATAAATGATAAATCGATTCCAAATCAAAACAGAATTTACATTGCAGCAGACTGAGTATTTCTGAACTTTTTCACGAATTTGTGTTTAAAGTAAAAATGTCGGGGGCATGGGGATCCTTTTGACTGCTTTTGTGCTGCCCTATTTGATGAACATGCAAATTGTCCTCGTGAATTTACAGTTAGTGATTCAGGATGGCACATTCGCATTTGATCTCTGGATAGGAACGGCACATTTCAGCAAACACTGAGCGTTAATCATGTGCTGCCGGTGGGGAATCCCATGTAGGCCGAACTGGGTACGGTTCCCTTCTCTGAAAGACATTAGTGAACGGGCACCCCTCATGTTTCTGTTCCTCCTCTGCGGTGGCAAGCCCACTAATTATTAGATTACATTTTGGAACTTGCTGCGGCTGACTTGAACTCGGGACCTCTGAGGTGCTCAGTCAGTACCATTATCATGGCTGCATTGGGTTCTGAGTTATATCGCACAGTGACAACCCTGGGGGTCACGTTTGTCATGTTGCCCACATGATGAATTCTTGCATCATGGTCAATCTGCTGGATAGAGGTGCAGAGCAGAGACCACCAGCCACTGCTCCGGAGAAAGCGAGGGCAGTCAATAGGGTGCAGTCTTTTACCTCCTGAAAGAGCCTGCGACCTTTCATCAGGACTGTTAAGGGAAGTTAGCGATGCAATAAGTTTTGAGCGAGGGCTGGGTGGACCAAGGGCAAAAGGAAAGTCTCTGACTGGCTGGAAGACAGGAGAGATTGAATGACAAACAAGTTAGTCATCCCAGGGCCGAAGGGAATGGAGATGGGGCAACAAAAGATGTGCCTGGAGAGGTGTGCTGGTGGCTTGAGAGAAAAATAGAACCAGCAAGGGAAACAAAACAAAATGGAGACAGTTTACCCTCTGAAACTTTCAAACACGAGGCTGTAAGGTGCCTAATCGAAAGATGAGATGCTTTCCCTCAAGCTTGCGTTTAAGCTTCATTGGGACAGCGCAGCAGGCCGAGGATAGAGATGTCAGCGTAAGAGTAAGGTGGAGAATTGAAAATGCCAGGCCACCAGAAGTTGGAGATCAGGGTTGCGGAGAGAATGGAGATTGTTCCACAAAGCACTCACCCAATCTGTGTTTGGTCTCCCAATGTTGACAGTTTGAATGCTGAGGGACCCACGTCACAGAATTGCCCGAAATTTGGTAGCAGCAGCTGGAATTGATAGTCTGCCCTTAATATCAGAAAACGGTGCTTACGGAGCTCTGGCATGACAAAAACGGATGCAAAGACGTAAATGTGAAGCATGGAATGGTTGACCAAAACTTTGGTTACAAAGAAGATGATTTAATGGAGGGTCATGTTTTTTAAAAAAAAAGAGGGAGGGATTGAACAGAAAAAAATAGTGCCTGTCACAGCCTCAAGGAGACCCAAAGCCCTTTGCAACCAGTTAAGTACTTTTGAAGGAAATTAAAAATAGTCGAGATGTTGGAAATCTGAAATCAAACTGCAAAATTCTGAAAATGTTTCGCAGTTCTGGAAGCACCTGTGGGGAGGGAATCTGAATTAATATTTCGGGTCGATGACCTCTGTCAGAACTGGACTGATGAAAGGTCGTTGACCTGAGCTGTTAATTCCATTTCTTTCTCCACAGATGCTGCCGGAATTGCTGAGTATTTTCACCACTTTCTGTTTTTATTTGACTACTTTTTTGGACACTCAGGGCAATTTATCACGGCCACTCCACCTAACCTGCACATCTTTGGACTTGTGGGAGGAAACCGGAGCACCCAGAGGAAACCCACGCAAGCAAGGGGGAGAACGTGCTGACTCCGCACAGACAGTGACCCAAGCCGGGAATCAAACCTGGGACCCTGGAGCTGTGAAGCAACAGTGCAAAACACTGTGCTACCGTGCTGCCCTAGTTATCATTAGTCTTTTAATTCCAGATTTTTAAAAATTAGAGTTCAGATTTCACCAACTGCCCTGGGTGGCATTCAAACCCAGATCCCCAGGGTGTAACCCGGGGTCCCTGGTCAAATGACAATGCCACTATGCCAACACCTCGTTATAGAAGTGTCTTTCAGTTAGAAGCCCCCAACATAGAAAGCCACAGTTCTGTGAAATGAGGAGTGGATGAGTTATTTTCTTAAACTAAAAAATGGCTATTATCGGTTCAAATGTGTTTCAGCAAGGTTTACAAAACTAAAAACCATAGCTCATTCCTAGAAGCACAAGAACCTGGGCTGGAGGAAAGTTTTTATCCCTCCACTGGCCAAAGCACCAGCGATAATGATTGGCGCTGTTGTTTTAGGACTGTTGCTTTCCCAGTCTACGCCCTCCTGATCTTTCAAAGCCTGGGTCACAGGGCCTTGATGTTTCTCCATGATCAACGTACTGCCCACTTTGCTGGCAGGGAGGTGCCTCGCTTTGGTTTCCACTTTTTCCTTGGGAGGTGATGATATCCTTGCCACTTTTTGCTCACTCGCTTGTTTCAACGGAGCGAGTGTTTGAGACAGCGGCACGGTAGCACAGTGGTTAGCACTGTTGCTTCACAGTGCCAGGGTCCCAGGTTCGATTCCCAGCTTGGATCACTGTCTGTGTGGAGTCTGCATGTTCTCCCCGTCCCCGTGACTGCTTGGGTTTCCTCCGGATGCTCCGGTTTCATAGAACATAGAACAGTACAGGCCCTTCGGCCCACAATGTTGTGCCGACCATTTATCCTAATCTAAGATCAACCTAACCTCCACCCCTTCAATTTACTGCTGTCCAAGTGCCTGGCCAAGAGTCACTTAAATGTCCCTAATGACTCTGACTCCACCACCTCTGCTGGCAGTGCATTCCACACACCCACCACTCTCTGTGTAAAGAACCTACCTCTGAGATATCCCCTATACCTTCCTCCAATCACCTTAAAATGATGCCCCCTCGTGACAGCCTTTTCTGCCCTGGGGAAAAGTCTCTGGCTATCCACTCTATCCATGCCTCTCATCACCTTGTACAGCTCTATCAAGTCACCTCTCTGCCTTCTTCTCTCCAGTGAGAAAAGCCCTAGCTCCCTCAACCTTTCTTCATAAGACATGCCCTCCAGTCCAGGCAGCATCCTGGTAATTCTCCTCTGTACCCTCTCCAAAACATCCATATCTTTCCTACAATGAAGCGACCAGAACTGGGCACAATATTCCAAGTGTGGTCGAACTAGGGTTTTATAAAGCTGCAACAAACCTCGCGGCTCTTAAACTCAATGCCCCTGTTAATGAAAGCCATACACCATACGCCTTCTTCACAACCCTATCAACCTGGGTGGCAACTTTGAGGGATCTATGTACGTGGACTCCAAGATCCCTCTGTTCCTCCACACTTCCAAGAATCCTGCCTTTAACCTTGCATTCAACATTCAAATTCGACCTTCCAAAATGAATCACTTCACATTTATCTAGGTTGAACTCCATCTGCCACTTCTCAGCCCAGCTCTGCATCCTGTCAATGTCCTGTTGTAACCTGCAACAGCCCTCAACACAATCTACAAATGCCCCAACCTTTGTGTCATTAGCAAACTTACTAACCCACCCTTCCACTTCCTCATCCAAGTCATTTATAAAAACCACAAAGAGCAAAGGTCCCAGAACAGAACCCTGCGGGACACCACTGGTCACCGATCTCCAGGTGGAATACTTTCCATCCACTACCACTCGCTGTCTTCTTTTGGCCAGCCAATTCTGTATCCAGACAGCCAAATGTACCTGTATCCCATTCCCCCTAACTTTCTGAATGAGCCTACCATGGGAACCTCATCAAATGCCTTACTGAAATCCATGTACACCACATCCACTGCCCGACCTTCATCAATGTGTCTCGTCACATCCTCAAAGAATTCAATGAGACTTGTGAGGCATGACCTGCCCCTCACAGAAGTCCTGAAAGACGTGCTGTTAGGTGAATTAGACATTCTGAATTCTCCCTCTGTGTATCCAAACAGGCGCCGGAGTGTGGTGACTCAGGGATTTTCACAGTAACTTCAGTGCAGTGTTAATGTAAACCGACTTGTGACACTAACAAACATTATATAACAACAACTTGTATTGGTGTAGCACCTGTACTATTGTAAAACATCCCAAGGTGCTTCATGGGAGCCTTATCAAACCATATTTGACAACAATCCACATAGGGGGTTTATAAAGGCAGGTGAAGACAAACTGGTCAAAAAGGAGGCGAGGGAGGGGATTAGGGAAGGGATTCTAGAATTTAAGGCCTAGCTTACTGAAGGCACTGCCACCAATGGTGGATCGATCGAAATTGGCGATGCGCAAATCAGAATTAGGGGAGTGCAGGGATCCCAATGGCTTGTAGGGCTGGAGGAAGCAGCAAAGGTGAGGAGACATGGAGCAATTTGAGAAAGAAGATGAGAATGTTGAAATCAAGATGTTGCCAGGCCAGGATCCAAACAAATCAGCAAGCACCGAGGGGATGGCGGAGTGTCAATGGTGCAAGTTAGGAAGGAGGCCAAGTTTAGATAAGATGGGAGGTCGGCCAGGAGAGTTGAGTCCGAACGTCTGGATGAGGGTTGCAGTAACAGATCAGCGGAGACGGGGTCAGAACGGGGATGACGCCATAAAGGTGGAAATGGGCGGCCTGGTTAGGGGGGCGGGGGGGGGGGGATGGATATGTGGTCAGAGGCTCATCTCGGTGGGTAAATACGACATGTAAGGGGGCAGCGCAGTGGTGCAGTGGTTAGCACTGTGCCTCACGGCACCGAGGTCCCGGGTTCAATCCCAGCTCTGGGTCATTGTCCGTGTGGAGTTTGCACATTCTCCCCGTGTTTGCGTGGGTTTCGCCCCCACAACCCAAACGTGCAGGGTAGGTGGATTGGCCGCGCTAAATTGCCCCTTAATTGGAAAAAAAAAATGAATTGGGGACTCTAAGTTTATTTATTTTTTAAATATGACCGGTAAGGTTGAAGCTGAATCAGACTGTTCACAATCTCCAAAGGGAAGGGAAGGAGCTTGTGGCAGAGACTGAAGGCAATTAACATTTAATTGGACAAAACCTCAACTCGTGCAATACTGGGGGTCAACGAAGCAGCGTGCAAATCCGAGGCGGTGGTGATGAGGTAGAATTGGGGCGTTGTCAGCACGTGTGTGGAACCTGGCATTCTGCTGTTTGATAATAATGACGGTGAAACATGGGAGAAGGCCACACAAGCTCCCCTCGGACATTCCCCAGTGAGCAGCTACAGAACACACACTATCGATTGCATTCTAACAATACCCACCCTAATACCTGGGGAAGAGGAGTCTATAAATAAGAAGAAGCAAAAATAACTTTTTAGAGGGAAAAATGAGATTGACCTTGATCGCGGAAACAATGGTGTTATTCAAATTGTTCAGCATTCAGCAGCACATTAAAAAAATAAAGACACGAGTAGGAACTTGAACGACACTAGACACATTTAAGTGCTCATGAGCTATAAAATCCTTTTCAGAGTTTCATAGTTTAATTACTCGGGATGTCACTGGTGGAATAAACGTGATGTTTTATCTTCCGTGATTGTAGCTCTGACTTTGACGCTTTCTGTCTGCGATCCGCTTTCTGCAACCTATTCCTTGTGCTCCGTTTCACATCTTGCCTCTGTTTCCATCCCTGTCTGCTGGCTTTCAGTCTTCCCCCTCTCCGTATTGATGAAGGTCACTCCTTTTTTCCTCCTCTGGAATCATTGTTCCAGTGGCAGCCGACATAGGCCGACTCAGCTTGTGTCTGTGGCAACGAACGGTTCTGTGACACCGGGCGTTGATAATAAGCAGGCAAAAAATATATTAAAATCGGGAGTCGGTATCGGGCATTCTCAGGTCAGCTATAGTGTGATCAAGTGCAAAGTGAATTTGCCGATTGGTGTTTGCAATTTTTATCCCAGTAGTGAACCTGGGAATTCTCCCCGAAGGATTGTGAATTTGGAACACCTCCCTTTCCTCAGTCACGTTTGTCCTTCAGAACTGAGGCTGCCTTCTCTGACTGGCCCTGAGAGGGCTGGGATCGCATTGCACAGATAACAAGTGTACAACTGTTGCACTTTCCCCAAGAAACCAGTGATTAAATGTCCTGGGAGGTTTTGTTCCATTTGATAGGATTCAGCAATAGAATTGAAAAGAGTAGCCTTTCTTCCTGGTCCATCTCAGACACTTCCCTTCCCTTCCTTGATCTTTCTGTCTCCATTTCCGGCAATAGACTATCCACTAATATCCACTACAAGCCCACTGACTCCCACAGCTATCTGGACTACAGCTCTTCACACTCTACACCCTGTAAGGACTCCATCCCTTTCTCTCAACTCCTTCGCCTCCGTCGCATTTGTTCCGATGATGCCACTTTCCAAAATGGTGCTTCGAAAATGTGTTCCTTCATCCTCGACCGTGATTTCCCACCTACAGTGTGCGGTCCACCTCCCACGCCACTACCCTCACCCCCTCCACTCCCTCCCAGAACAAGGTTAGAGTCCCCCTCGTTCTCACATTCCATCCCACCAGCCTCCGTTTGCAAAGCATAATCCTCCGCCATTTTCGCCAACTCCAGCGTGATGCCACCACCAAACACACCTTCCCTTCACTCCCTCTGTCAGTATTCCGCAGAGACCATTCCCTCCGAGACAATCTAGTCCACTCCTCCACCATACCCAGTACCTCTCCCATCACCCATGGCACCTTCCCATGCAATCGCAGAAGGTGGAACACCTGCCCCTTTACCTCTTCCATGCTTAACATCCCAGGCCCAAAACACTCATTCCAGGTTAAGCAGCGTTTCACTTGCATCTCTTCCAATTTGGTCTATTGCATTCGCTGCTCCCAATGTGGTCTCCTCTATATCGGAGAGACCAAACGCAGACTGGGTGATCGCTTTGCTGAGCATCTTCGGTCTGTGCACATTCAGGACCCTGACCTTCCTGTTGCTTGTCATTTTAACAAAAGACCCTGCTCCCATGCCCACATGTCTGTTTTTGACCTGCTGCTATGTTCCAGTGAAGCGCAACGCAAACTGGAGGAACAACATCTCATCTTCCGGTTAGGCTACAGCCTTCCGGTCTCAACATCGAATTCAACAACTTCAGATGATCTACCCCACCTCGACCCATTTGTTTTCATTTCATTTTAACTGTCTTTTACCATTTCTTTCTTTCTTAATATATATTTAATTCCCTCCCCCCCCCCCCCCCCCCCCAATCTTATCCACCTTTCCTTCATCTTTCTCCTCTTTACTTCCCCCTTCCCCTCCCCCCACACCAACAGTTCATCCTCTGATGTTAGTTTCCCTGCTGTTTGACCTTTCACATCTTTTGTCCTCTCTGGGGGCTGCCATTAGCACTCTTTCCCCTTGGTTTCTGTGGCCATTAGCACCCGGTTTCCCTGGGTTTCTGTGACTATGACTCATCTTTCATTCTCACTCCACACTATAAATATTTCCCACTTTCTCTGTCTGTTAGCTTTGACAAAGAGTCATCGGACTCGAAATGAGTCAGAATACAGGCGGGAGATAGAGAACCTAGTGGAGTGGTGTAGCGACAACAATCTCTCCCTCAATGCCAGCAAAACTAAAGAGCTGGTCATTGACTTCAGGAAGCAAAGTACTGTACACACCCCTGTCAGCATCAACGGGGCCGAGGTGGAGATGGTTAGCAGTTTCAAGTTCCTAGGGGTGCACATCTCCAAAAATCTAGCCTGGTCCACCCACGTCGACGCTACCACCAAGAAAGCACAACAGCGCCTATACGTCCTCAGGAAACTAAGGAAATTCGACATGTCCACATTAACCCGCACCAACTTTTACAGATGCACCATAGAAAGCATCCTATCGGGCTGCATCACAGCCTGGTATGGCAACTGCTCGGCCCAGGACCGCAAGAAACTTCAGTGAATGTTTTGTTACGCTCTTGACGTAGCAGAAGCTGCTTCCTTGATGTGCACTCTGACAAAGGAAGGTTCAGACTTGGAGATAGCTTTAACACGTTTATTAAACTATTAACAATTCTCCTACTTGGATTCGACTCTACTGTTAATCCTGAAATAGCTACTCAGACTGACTAACCAGTCTGCTACAATCCACGTGGTGGGTGTGATGTGTTGAATCAACCCTGTGTACTCACTGAGTGTCTCCACTGGAATGAGACTGAGCATGTGTGATGTGGCCTTTATATGAGTTGGTGTAATGCCCTCCTGTGGTAGTGTCAGCTCTGTGTGTATCGTGAATGCTCATTGGTCGTGTCCTATCTTACTGGCCTATTGGTTGACTGTCTGTGTGTCATGTCTCTGGTGTTCCCTCTAATGTCTAGCGAGGTGTAGCGTATGTACATTAACCCTTTGTGTACTTACAGTGATGTATATTACCACAGTGAACACCGCCCAGTCCATCACACGAACCTGCCTCCCATCCATTGACTCCATCTATACCTCCCGCTGCCTGGGGAAAGCGGGCAGCATAATCAAAGATCCCTCCCACCCGGCTTACTCACTCTTCCAACTTCTTCCATCGGGCAGGAGATACAGAAGTCTGAGAACACGCACGAACAGACTCAAAAACAGCTTCTTCCCCACTGTCACCAGACTCCTAAATGACCCTCTTATGGACTGACCTCATTAACACTACACCCTGTATGCTTCATCCAATGCCGGTGCTTATGTAGTTACATTGTATATGTTGTGTTGCCCTATTATTTATTTTCTTTCATTCCCTTTTCTTCCCATGTACTTATTTTTTTTAAAAATATATTTATTAAAGTTTTTTAACACAATTTTTCACCCTTACAAACAATAACCCCCCCCTCGTAACAAAATAACAAGAAATCGTGCAGAGCAAGATATATACATGGTGAAAACGATATGTTACATAGCTTTGTACACTGGCTCTCTCCCGCACGTGCCTGTTTCCCCGATCCTTCATGTTTTCTCTTGCTCATCCACCCTTCCAGGCAAGCCCCCAATCCCCCCCTCAAGGTTGCTGCTGCTGCTGACCGACCTTCCTCTAATGCTCCGCGAGGTAGTCTAGGAACGGTTGCCACCACCTGTAGAACCCCTGCGCAGACCCTCTCAAGGCAAACTTAATCCTCGCCAGCTTTATGAACCCAGCCATATCGTTTATCCAGGCCTCCATGCTGGGGGGCTTCGCCTCCTTCCACATTAGCAAGATCCTTCGCCGGGCTACTAGGGACGCAAAGGCCAGAATGCCGGCCTCTTTCGCCTCCTGCACTCCCGGCTCGTCCACTACTCCAAATATTGCTAGCCCCCAGCTTGGCTTGACCCGGACTTTCACCACCTGAGATATTGCTCCCGCCACACCTCTCCAGAACCCCTCCAGTGCCGGGCATGACCAAAACATATGGACATGGTTCGCCGGGCTCCCTGAGCACCTTCCACATCTGTCCTCTACCCCAAAGAACCTACTCAACCTCGCCCCTTCAAGTGCGCTCTGTGAACCACCTTAAATTGTATCAGGCTGAGCCTGGCACACGAGGAGGAGGAATTAACCCTACCTAGGGCATCAGCCCACAGACCTTCCTCGGTCTCCTCCCCCAGCTCCTCCTCCCATTTACCCTTCAACTCTTCTACCAGCGCTTCCCCCTCTTCTTTCATCTCCTGGTATATTGCCGACACCTTGCCCTCCCCGACCCATACACCCGAGATCACCCTGTCTTGAACTTCTTGTGCCGGGAGCAACGGGAATTCCCTCACCTGTCGCCTCACAAACGCCCTCACCTGCATGTATCTAAAAGCATTTCCCGGGGGTATCTCAAACTTCTCCTCCAGTGCCCCTAGGCTCGCAAACGTCCCGTCAATGAACAGGTCCCCCATTCTTCTAATCCCCGCCCGATGCCAGCTCTGAAACCCCCCGTCCATCCTCCCCGGGACAAACCGGTGGTTACCCCTGATCGGGGACCACACCGAGGCTGCCATTGCACCCCTGTGCCGTCTCCACTGGCCCCAGATCCTTAGCGCTGCCGCCACCACCGGGCTCGTGGTATACATTGATGGCGAGAGCGGCAGCGGTGCCGTCACCAACGCCCCCAGGCTCGTTCCTTTACAGGACGCCATCTCCATCCTCTTCCATGCCGCCCCCTCTCCCTCCATCACCCACTTGCGGATCATCGCCACATTTGCTGCCCAGTAGTAGCTCCCTAGGTTTGGCAGCGCCAACCCTCCTCGGTCCCTACTGCGTTCCAGGAACCCTCTCCTTACCCTCGGGGTCCTATTCGCCCACACAAACCCCATAATGCTCCTGCCTACTCTCTTAAAAAAGGCCTTGGTGATCATGATGGGAAGGCACTGAAACACAAAGAGAAACCTCGGAAGGACCACCATTTTGACCGACTGCACTCTACCCGCTAGCGAGAGTGGTAACATGTCCCATCTTTTGAAGTCCTCCTCCATTTGCTACACCAACCTCGTCAGATTCAGTTTATGTAGGGCCCCCCAACTCCTGGCTAATCTGGATCCCCAGGTACCGAAAGCTCCCCTCCGCCCTCCTCAGCGGTAGATCCCCTATCCCCCTTTCTTGGTCCCCTGCCTGTACTACAAAAAGCTCACTCTTCCCTACATTGAGCTTTTAGCCCGAAAACTCCCCAAACTCCCTTAGAGTCTGCATGACCTCCACCATCCCCTCCGTTGGATCCACCACATACAGCAACAGGTCATCCGCATAAAGCGACACCCGATGCTCTTCTCCCCCTCGGACCACCCCCCTCCATTTCCTAGACTCCCTCAATGACATGGCCAAGGTTCGATCGCCAATGCAAACAACAGGGGGGACAGGGGGTACCCCTGCCTCGTCCCTTGGTACAGTCAAAAGTACTCCGACCTCCGCCGGTTCGTCACTACACTCGCCACCGGGGCCCTGTAAAGGAGCTTAACCCAACTGATAAACCCTCCCCCAAACCCAAACCTACGCAGCACCTCCCAGAGGTACTCCCACTCCACTCGGTCGAAGGCCCTCTCCGCGTCCACAGCCGCCACCATCTCCGCCTCTCCCTCCTCCGATGGCACCATTACCACGTTTAAGAGCCGCCGCACACCTGCGTTCAGCTGCCCGCCCCCCACCAATCCCGCCTGGTCCCCGTGGACCACCCCCGGGACACAGCCCCCGATCCCCGCAGCCAGCACCCCCGCCAGCAACCCAGCATCCACACCGAGGCGCGAGATCGGCCCGCACGACCCACACCGCATTGGACCCCCGCCCCGCCCCAGGACCAAAGAAACCGTCGCCTCCGACACCGCCGGGGGCAGGGTCCCCCCCTCTCCTGCCTCATTAAAGGTCCTCACTAGTAGCGGGGCCAACAGGTCTACGTACTTCCTGTAGAACTCCACCGGGAACCCATCCGGTCCCGGGCCCTTCCCTGCCTGCATGCTCCCCAAACCCTTGCTCAGCTCCTCCAACCCAATTGGTGCCCCCAAACCAGCCACCTCCCGCTCCTCCACTGTTGGGAATCCCAGTTGGTCTAGAAATCCTCTCATCCCCTCTTCCCCCGCTGGGGGCTGGGATCTGTACAGATCCTCACAGAAGGCCCTGAACACCTCGTTTATTTTTGTCGCACTCCGCACCGTGGCTCCCCTTCCATCCCCGACTCCCCCCATCTCCCTCGCCGCCATCCTCCTACGGAGCCGGTGTGCCAGCATCCGACCCACCCCTTCCCCATACTCGTAGGTCGCCCCCTGCGCCACCCCCCCCCGCCCCCCACCGCGGCCAACAGGCCAAACTCCGCCTGGAGACGTCGCCCCTCCCCAAGCAATCCCTCCCCAGGGGCCCCCGCATATCTCCCGTCCACTCCCAAAATCTCCCCCACCAACTTCTCCCCCTCCATGCCTCCCATCCCCTCCCTATGAGCCCCGATGGAGACCAGCTCTCCCCTGATCACCGCCCTCAACGTCTCCCATACCACCCCCACCTGCACCTCCCCGCCGTCGCCGGCCTCCAAATACCCCTCGACGCACCCCCTCACCCTCCCACACACCACCCCATCCGCTAGCAGTCCCACATCCAGCCGCCACAGCGGGCGTCGGTCCCTCTCCTCTCCCAGCTCCAGTTCCACCCAGTGGGGGTCGTGATCCGAAACGGCCACGGCCGAACACTCTCGGGATGAGCGCCCTGCCCAGGACAAAGAAATCCATCCGGGAGTGGGCCCTGTGCACGTGGGAGAAAAAGGAAAATTCCATGGCCTGCGGCCTAGCAAACCTCCATGGGTCCACTCCCCCCATCTGATCCATAAACCCCCTAAGCTCCCTGGCCGCCACCGGCCTCTTTCCAGTCCTTGATCTGGAGCGGTCCAGTGCTGGGTCCAACACCGTGTTGAAGTCCCCACCCGTTATCACCCGTGTTGAAGTCCCCACCCGGCTCACACCCCCCGCCAACCAGGCACCCCCCCCCTCCCCCGCCGCCGACTTGCCATCTCCTTTTCTAGGCCAGTCCCGTGTCCGCGCCGCCTTCACCCTCCAGTCCCCCAGCCGGGAGACCCCCGCCCCGACCACCTCTTCTGTGTCCCATTCCCTTTTTTCGGCCAGTGCAGCATCAACCCTCCCCCCCCCCCCCCCCCCCCCCCCCCGCTAGACCCCTGTCTAGCTTTTTTGCTCCCCCCATATCACTCCCGTAAGTCAGCTGACACCTGCTGACCCCGGCTTCCCCCGCCGTCTCATTGCCCTCCCCGTGTGGGAATCTCCCAATCAGTGTGCGTTCCTCCATTCCCCTTCCTGCCTTTCTTCCCTAGCGCGGGGAAAACTCTGCGCTTTCCGAAGCCTACCCCGCCCCCTCTGGGGCAGCTCCTGTCGCGGCCTTGTCTCTTTCCCCAAGCCCACATAACATTTCCTGCGCGTGGTTGACCCCCTATGTACAACAACCATCACACATCAAACATCCCCCCCACCCTCACAAACCCTCAATTTGAGTCCAACTGTCCGGTTTGTATGAAGGTCCACGCCTCTTCAGGCGTTTCGAAGCAATAGTGTTGATCCTTGTGTGCGACCCACAGTCGTGCTGGCTGCAGCATTCCGAATCGCACTCCTTTCCTCCAGTTCCACCCAGTGGGGGTCGTGATCCGAAACGGCCACGGCCGAACACTCTCGGGATGAGCGCCCTGCCCAGGACAAAGAAATCCATCCGGGAGTGGGCCCTGTGCACGTGGGAGAAAAAGGAAAATTCCATGGCCTGCGGCCTAGCAAACCTCCATGGGTCCACTCCCCCATCTGATCCATAAACCCCCTAAGCTCCCTGGCCGCCACCGGCCTCTTTCCAGTCCTTGATCTGGAGCGGTCCAGTGCTGGGCCCGGTTGAAACCCGCTCTCCTCTTTGCAGCCTCAGTGCTCCAGTCCGGGTATATTCGGATCTCTGCATTGTCCCACCTGCTGCTCCGCTCCTTCTTGGCCCATTTCAGGACCCTCTCTCTGTCCGTGAAACGGTGAAATCTCACCACCATAGCCCTTGGCGGCTCGTTGGCATTGGGCCTCCTCGCCAACACCCGGTGTGCCCCATCCAGCTCCAGCGGCCCCGAAGGGGCCTCCGCGCCCATCATCGCCCCGAGCATCGTGCTCGCGTATGCCCCGGCATCGGCCCCCTCCACTCCTTCAGGGAGACGCAGGATCCGCAGGTTCGTTCTCCTCGACCTGTTCTCCAGGTCTTCGAGTCTTCCCGCCCACCTCTTGTGCAGCGCCTCGTGCTGCTCTACTCTCACCGCCAGGCCCAAGATCTCGTCCTCATTCTCACTGACTCTTTTCTGTACCTCCTGGATCTTAGCTTCGTGGGCCTTCTGGGTCATCCCTAGTCCTTCAATTGCCGACAACATAGGTGCCAGCATCTCCTTCCGCAGCTCCTCGAAGCAGTGTTTGATGAACTCAAAGAATAAAGAACAAAGAAATGTACAGCACAGGAACAGGCCCTTCGGCCCTCCAAGCCCGTGCCGACCATGCTGCCCGACTAAACTACAATCTTCTACACTTCCTGGGTCCGTATCCTTCTATTCCCATCCGATTCATATATTTGTCAAGATGCCCCTTAAATGTCCCTATCGTCCCTGCTTCCACTACCTCCTCAGGTAGCGAGTTCCAGGCACCCACTACCCTCTGCATAAAAAACTTGCCTCGTACATCTACTCTAAACCTTGCCCCTCTCACCTTAAACCTATGCCCCCTAGTAATTGACCCCTCTACCCTGGGGAAAAGCCTCTGACTATCCACTCTGTCTATGCCCCTCATAATTTTGTATACCTCTATCAGGTCTCCCCTCAACCTCCTTCGTTCCAGTGAGAACAAACCGAGTTTATTCAACCACTCCTCATAGCTAATGCCCTCCATACCAGGCAACATTCTGGTAAATCTCTTCTGCACCCTCTCTAAAGCCTCCACATCCTTCTGGTAGTGTGGCGACCAGAATTGAACACTATACTCCAAGTGTGGCCGAACTAAGGTTCTATACAGCTGCAACATGACTTGCCAATCCTTATACTCAATGCCCCGGCCAATGAAGGCAAGCATGCCGTATGCCTTCTTGACTACCTTCTCCACCTGTGTTGCCCCTTTCAATGACCTGTGGACCTGTACTCCTAGATCTCTTTGACTTTCAATACTCTTGAGGGTTCTACCATTCACTGTATATTCCCTACCTGCATTAGACCTTCCAAAATGCATTACCTCACATTTGTCCGGATTAAACTCCATCTGCCATCTCTCCGCCCAAGTCTCCAGACAATCTAAATCCTGCTGTATCCTCCGACAGTCCTCATCGCTATCCGCAATTCCACCAACCTTTGTGTCGTCTGCAAACTTACTAATCAGACCAGTTACATTTTCCTCCAAATCATTTATATATACTACAAAGAGCAAAGGTCCCAGCACTGATCCCTGTGGAACACCACTGGTCACAGCCCTCCAATTAGAAAAGCATCCCTCCATTGCTACTCTCTGCCTTCTATGGCCTAGCCAGTTCTGTATCCACCTTGCCAGCTCACCCCTGATCCCGTGTGACTTCACCTTTTGTACTAGTCTACCATGAGGGACCTTGTCAAAGGCCTTACTGAAGTCCATATCGACAACATCCACTGCCCTACCTGCATCAATCATCTTAGTGACCTCCTCGAAAAACTCTTATCAAGTTAGTGAGACACGACCTCCCCTTCACAAAACCGTGCTGCCTCTCACTAATACGTCCATTTGCTTCCAAATGGGAGTAGATCCTGTCTCGAAGAATTCTCTCCAGTAATTTCCCTACCACTGAAGTAAGGCTCACCGGCCTGTAGTTCCCGGGATTATCCTTGCTACCCTTCTTAAACAGAGGAACAACATTGGCTATTCTCCAGTCCTCCGGGACATCCCCTGAAGACAGCGAGGATCCAAAGATTTCTGTCAAGGCCTCAGCAATTTCCTCTCCAGCCTCCTTCAGTATTCTGGGGTAGATCCCATCAGGCCCTGGGGACTTATCTACCTTAATATTTTTTAAGACACCCAACACCTCGTCTTTTTGGATCACAATGTGACCCAGGCTATCTACACCCCCTTCTCCAGACTCAACATCTACCAATTCCTTCTCTTTGGTGAATACTGATGCAAAGTATTCATTTAGTACCTCGCCCATTTCCTCTGGCTCCACACATAGATTCCCTTGCCTATCCTTCAGTGGGCCAACCCTTTCCCTGGCTACCCTCTTGCTTTTTATGTACATGTAAAAAGCCTTGGGATTTTCCTTAACCCTATTTGCCAATGACTTTTCGTGACCCCTTCTAGCCCTCCTGACTCCTTGCTTAAGTTCCTTCCTACTTTCCTTATATTCCACGCAGGCTTCGTCTGTTCCCAGCCTTTTAGCCCTGACAAATGCCTCCTTTTTCTTTTTGACGAGGCCTACAATATCACTCGTCATCCAAGGTTCCCGAAAATTGCCGTATTTATCTTTCTTCCTCACAGGAACATGCCGGTCCTGTATTCCTTTCAACTGCCACTTGAAAGCCTCCCACATGTCAGATGTTGATTTGCCCTCAGACATCCGCCCCCAATCTATGTTCTTCAGTTCCCGCCTAATATTGTTATAATTAGCCTTCCCCCAATTTAGCACATTCATCCTCGGACCACTCTTATCCTTGTCCACCAGTACTTTAAAACTTACTGAATTGTGGTCACTGTTACCGAAATGCTCCCCTACTGAAACATCTACCACCTGGCCGGGCTCATTCCCCAATACCAGGTCCAGTACCGCCCCTTCCCTAGTTGGACTGTCTACATATTGTTTTAAGAAGCCCTCCTGGATGCTCCATACAAACTCTGCCCCGTCTAAGCCCCTGGCACTAAGTGAGTCCCAGTCAATATTGGGGAAGTTGAAGTCACCCATCACCACAACTCTGTTGGTTTTACTCTTTTCCAAAATCTGTCTACCTATCTGCTCCTCTATCTCCCGCTGGCTGTTGGGAGGCCTGTAGTATACCCCCAACATTGTGACTGCACCCTTCTTATTCCTGATTTCTACCCATATAGCCTCACTGCCCTCTGAGGTGTCCTCTCGAAGTACAGCTGTGATATTCTCCCGAACAAGTAGCGCAACTCCGCCTCCCCTTTTACATCCCCCTCTATCCCGCCTGAAACATCTAAATCCTGGAACATTTAGCTGCCAATCCTGCCCTTCCCTCAACCAGGTCTCTGTAATGGCAACAACATCATAGTTCCAAGTACTAATCCAAGCTCTAAGTTCATCTGCCTTACCCGTAATGCTCCTTGCATTAAAACATATGCACTTTAGGCCACCAGACCCGCTGTGTTCAGCAACTTCTCCTTGTCTGCTCTGCCTCAGAGCCACACTGTCCCTATTCCCTAGTTCTCCCTCAATGCTCTCACCTTCTGGCCTATTGCTCCTGTGCCCACCCCCCTGCCATACTAGTTTAAACCGTCCCATGTGACACTAGCAAACCACGCGGCCAGGATATTTATGCCTCTCCGGTTTAGATGCAACCCGTCCTTCTTATACAGGTCACACCTGCCCCGGAAGAGCTCCCAGTGGTCCAGATAATAGAAACCCTCCCTCCTACACCAGCTGTTTAGCCACGTGTTTAGCTGCTCTATCTTCCTATTTCTAGCCTCACTGGCACGTGGCACAGGGAGTAATCCCGAGATTACAACCCTCGAGGTCCTGTCTTTTAACTTTCTGCCTAGCTCCCTGAACTCCTGCTGCAGGACCCCATGCCCCTTCCTGCCTATGTCGTTAGTACCAATATGTACAACGACCTCTGCCTGTTTGCCCTCCCCCTTCAGGATGCCCTCTACCCGTTTGGAGACATCCTGGACCCTGGCACCAGGGAGGCAACATACCATCCTGGAGTCTCTTTCACGTCCACAGAAGCGCCTATCTGTGCCCCTGACTATAGAGTCCCCTATTACTATTACTCTTCTGCGCTTTGACCCTCCCTTCTGAACATCAGAGCCAGCCGTGGTGCAACTGCTCTGGCTGCTGCTGTTTTCCCCTGATAGGCTATCCCCCCTGACAGTATCCAAAGTGGTATATCTGTTCGAGAAGGGGACAACAACAGGGGATTCCTGCACTGACTGCCTGCCCTTTCTGGTGGTCACCCATTTCTCTGCCTGCACCTTGGGTGTGACCACATTTACATAACTGCGATCTATGACGCTTTCCGCCACCTGCATGCTCCTAAGTGCATCCAATTGCTGCTCCAACCGAACCATGCGGTCTGTGAGGAGCTCCAGTTGGGTGCACTTTCTGCAGATGAAGCCATCCGGGACGCTGGAAGCCTCCCGGACCTGCCACATCTCACAGTCAGAGCACTGCACCCCTCTAACTGACATTGCGTCAATTAATTAAAATTAAAATTTGTCTTTTTTAATAATATTTTAACAAAAATTTCAAAGTTACTGTCAACTATCTGTTTCCTAGCACTAGATTTCTAATAGAAATGCAATAGCTAACTATAGTACTCTCCGATCTCTGGCTTAGATATCCCTCTAAATTATAATTAAGTTATTATGTTTAATTAGTTACCAAATACTCAAATTTTTTTTAAAATTTAGTGTAGAATCCCCACCAGCCACTCTGGCCACAGCTTTTCTGTGATGTCACTTCAGTTTCCCCCCGACACACACAATTTGAAAAAAGGTATAAAAGTAAAAATGAGTAAAAATCACTTACTTACCTTCTTACCTTCTGAGTGTCTTAGATGTTCTCAGGTTCTCTCGCTGACAGAGGCTGCTCCTCCACCTCTGAACCTTGACCTGCACAATGCTAATAATATAATAATAATATAATATGGCACTTACCTCACACCAATGGGTCTTATTATTAGGTTAGAAGAGGAGGGCGGGTGGGAGACACTACACGTGTAGTGTCTCGGGTTTCCTCTCCACCAGAATTTATTGGTTGGAGGGGGGGGGGGACTTCCCAGAGGTCCGCGGGTCGAACTTCCAGTTCCCGCCTTCTATAAAAACAAATAAAACAGAAAAGAAGAACAGACACGGGACCAGGTAAGGGTTTTTAAATTCACTACTCACCTCCCAGAAGGCCCCTGCGCACCGCTGCCGCCGAAATCCAAAGGGCTGCTCCTGTAAAGGTAAGGCTTTTTTAAAGTAAGTACTCACCTCCCAGAAGGCCCCTGCGCACCGCTGCCGCCGAAATCCAAAGGGCTGCTCCTGTAAAGGTAAGGCTTTTTTAAAGTAAGTACTCACCTCCCAGAAGGACCCTGCGCACCGCTGCCGCCGAAATCCAAAGGGCTGCTCCTGTAAAGGCAAGGCTTTTTTAAAGTAAGTACTCACCTCCCAGAAGGACCCTGTGCACCGCTGCCGCCGAAATCCAAAGGGCTGCTCCTGTAAAGGTAAGGCTTTTTTAAAGTAAGTACTCACCTCCCAGAAGGCCCCTGCGCACCGCTGCCGCCGAAATCCAAAGGGCTGGTCCTGTAAAGGTAAGGCTTTTTTTTTCAGCTCCGGCCCGCACTCCACTTTGACCCGGCCGCCGCCATTTTGCTTTTCTTCCCTCACTTCTCCCGCTGCTCCAGTGCCGCTTTTTTGGCCGTTTCACTTCTGGTCCGGTCCATAAAAGTTGAAGGGGAACCTCTCTCTTCCCTTCCCCACGGGTTGTCTTCAAAACAATTTCCGTTGGGGCTCCTCTAACGAGCCCGAAAGTCCGTGATAGCGGGAGCTGCCGAATCGTGCGGCTTAGCTCCGCATAGCCGCAACCGGAAGTCCTCCCATGTACTTATTGATCTGTTGAGCTGCTCGCAGAAAAATACTTTTCACTGTACCTCGGTACACGTGACAATAAACAAATCCAATCCAATCCAATCTTTTCTCTCCCTACAGATGCTGCCAGACTTGCTGAGATTTTCCAGCTTTTTCTCTTTCGTTTCAGATTCCAGCTTCCGCAGTAATTTGCTTTTAGCCTTTCTTCCTATTTCAATTGACGTACAGAAATAATGTGCATTTCTGTCTGGCCTTTCATATCCCCAGGACATAGAACATACAGTGCAGAAGGAGGCCATTCGGCCCATCGAGTCTGCACCGACCCACTTAAGCCCTCATTTCCACCCTATCTCCGTAACCCAATAACCCCTCCTAACCCTTTTTTTGGATGCTAAGGGAAATTTAACACGGCCAATCCACCTAACCTGCATGTTTTTGGACTTGTGGGAGAAAACCGGAGCATCCGGGGGAAACCCACGCAGACATGGGGAGAACGTGCAGACTCTGCACAGACAGTGACCCAGCAGGGAATCGAACCTGGGACCCTGGCGCTGTGAAGCCACAGTGCTAATCACCTGTGCTACCGTGCTGCCCTTAAATCACTTTGCACTGTTGTGTATGTGTGTGTGGGGAGGGGGGGGGGGGATAAATATTCAGGAGACGGGAAGAGCTCCCCTGCTTTTCTTCAGGATAGTGACGTGGGATGTTTTATGGCAGGTGGAGCCTCAGATTGACATCTCATCAGAAAGATATGTGAACGATCAGGAGAAGACCACATGGCCCATCAAGCTCTTTAATAAGATCATGGCTGATCCTGGGCTTTCCCGCCCGCTCTCCATATTCCTCGATGCCCTGGGAGGCCAGTCTGTCTCCACCTTAAATATATTCAGTGATGGCACAATTGGGATAGAGAATTCCAAAACGTCACAACCCTTTGAGTGGAGAAATTTCTCCTCATCTCTGTCCTAAATGATTGCTCCTTTACCCTGAGACCATGCTCCCTTGGTCTAGATTCCCCAGACGGAGAAACAACCTCTCAGTATCTACCCTGTCAGGCCCCTTCAGAATCTTCAATGTCTCACTTCTTGTTCTTTCAAAGTCCAGAGATTAAAGACTCCATTTACTCTGCCTCTATCTCATCGGAGGACAGCCGTCTTCTCGGGGATCAATCCAGTGAACCTTCTCTAATGCAAGTATATCCTTCCTTAAGCATGGGGCCCGATCGAATGGTCGCATTGCGCCCCACCCGGGAGTCGGGGTGCTTTGCAAGATCGAACGAGATCTCGCGAGACGTCACGATCTGGATCTCACCCTCACTGGGCGGGATCCAGATTTGCATATTTAGGTGAGCAGCTCACTCAAATCTGTAAGCGCTGGATTTTCCCAAAAGCCGCAACGAACGCCCGCGCCTGGGAGACCTCGTCATGGCGCAGTTTAGCACGGGTCCAGAGAAATGTGGACCAGGCTTGACAACAGCTGGGAAGAGGGGTGTTTCCCCTCCCAGGCCATCTGAGGCTCCTGGGTGGTCGGCTCTGGGCTGGGTGGTACCCTGGCACTCCCACTACCAGCCTGGCACCTTGGCACTGCTGGGGTGCCTTGGTCACATTGCCAGGCTGCCTGGGGCACTGCCAAGGAGCCCGGCTGGGAGTGCCAAGGTGGCAGGTTGCCACTGTTGGGGATTGTACCCGGGGGGTGCCCTGCCCTTATGAAGTGGTGTCAGAGGGGGCTCGAGGACACTCTGCATTGGGAGGGGGAGGGTATGGAGGCCGCAGTGAGGGGTCCAGAGATCAGGCTGGCATTTGAAAATGGCGCCCCGATATCTTCCTGTACTGACGAGCTGAGTTTGTCCGTGCAGGAAATGAAGGTAAGTGCGGCCTTGGCATGGGCAGCATGGTGGCACAGTGGGTAGTACTGCAGCCTCACGGCGCCGAGGTCCCAGGTTCGATCCCGGCTCTGGGTCACTGTCTGTGTGGGGTTTGCACATCCTCCCCGTGTTTGCGTGGGTTTCACCCCCACAACCCAAAAAATGTACAGGCTAGATGGATTGGCCACGCTAAATTGCCCCTTAATTGGAAAAAATGGATTGGGTACACTTTTTTTTTAATGGTCTTATGAATTGTTTTATTGTAAAACACACTTGCGTAACCTAATTGTTGACAAACCGCTGTATGTTCTAGTTATGTTGTCATACAGCTACAAGTCCAAACCGTAGGACATACAAACAGGTCTTTCAGATTACAGTGAACACTAAAGTCATCTCCTAAAACTCTTCCCATTTTATTTTAACTACTCTTTTATTTAAAAAAAATGCCAAGTATCCCCAGGTTTCTTCTGTCCAAATTACAGTACGACAGTAGGGAGGAAGAGGGTAGGGCTCAAAACTGGGCTTTATGCAGTTTTCTGCTGTCCCTTCTTCCCAATCAGAGACTTATGGATGTGAGGAATCACACCACCACCAGCAATGGTTGCCTTGATCAGCGAATCCAGCTCCTCCTCACCTCGGAAAGCCAACTGCAAGTGACGTGGCGTGATGCGTTTTACGTTCAGATCCTTTGATGCATTTCCTGCCAACTCCAGCACCTCAGCAGTGAGACACTCCAGGATGGCTGCACTGTACAGTGCAGCTGTAGCACCCACCCGTCCATGGCTAGTGGTACGAGTCTTTAAATGCCTGTGAATACGACCTACAGGAAACTGTAACCCTGCTCTTTGAGAGCGGGAAACTGCTTTAGCCTTGGCTTTTCCCGAGTCCTTCCCAGCTTTCCCACCAGCCACCTTCCTCTCTCTCTGCCTCTCTGCGCCTGGGACAATCGGGGTACTCTAAATTTATTTTTAAAAAACACATTGACCTGGGCCCGGAGATTTGGAATTCTTGCCCTGAACCCCTCTACCTCGCCTGCTGTGAGGCACTCCTTAAAATCCTTAAAAAAGAGTGAGTTCACCTCCCTCTTTTACCTAACTGTTATAACCTGCCTGCTTACCATTGGCTGAGGACTAATGACAATCCCACAATCCTGTGGGAGTATGAGCTTCCCCAATGAGGGGGGCGGAGAAACCATTAGTAAACTCCAAGTATAAATAAAGCTGGCCAGTTTGGAAACAGCAGGAAGGAGTGTGCAGCAAGGGAAGTTGCTGCTGCTGTTATATATATATATGTTATTGTAAATAAATGTTATTACTTTGTATCCTTAAAACTCGTGCTGGATTCTTCGTGGCCCTCACAAAACTAACAAAATTTAAAAGCAAAAAGAATAAGCCTAACATACACTATGAAGTACCATGGTTACTTAAGCTTTAACATTTCTTTGACCAAGCTTCACCTCAGCCGATATTGTTTCATGTGACCCGGTGTCACATTATTGTGGAATCAAATAAACCTAGGGCACACAAGGTGACTGTTTGACTTGTTGGGACTTTGCTCCTTCTCAGTGCGAACAATCAAGCTGAGTCTCGCTTTGAGTTTCTTACCCTCGAGACCCTTTCAAAATTACTTAGGGAATAGGCTTCCCTCACCTTTTCAGGCATAATAGTGCAAATCGGGAGTTCAAATCTCCTCCTGTCCAGATCATTGAACAATCATTTTAAATCTCTGACCTCTGGTTATTCGCCCGCTCACCAGCAGGAGTAGTTTTTCTCTGTCCACTCTGTGGTACCCTCAATAACGACGCTTAGAGTGTAAACAGTAAAGAAGGCTTTAATAAAGTAAGAACTAGACTAGTGCCGAGACGTGTGCTAACTGCTGCACTGCCCACAAGGCGGCCCCTTATATACGGCTCCCAGATGGGCGGAGCCGGAGGCGGACTTCCCCAGGGTTCCAAGCCTGGTCTTAAAGGGGACATCACCTTACATGATGACAAGGGTACAGTGTTACAGTAACCGTTCATCACACACTCTTAACAAAACCCCCAAATATCAATGTAGAAAATAAGAGCGGGCGTAAGCCATTCAGCCCTTCGAGCCTGCTCCACCATTCAATATAATCATGGCTCATCCTCTATCTCAACACCATACTCACCTCAGTTTCTCTTGGCGCCTTCCGAGGAGTTGTGGAATATGGGCACCGAGGTCTCACTGCTCAACTACACTCAGAATCAACTGGTATTTTGTTTGGCATCTCTCCTGTGACGTGCCTTGAAATGTTTTATGATAAGACCACAAAATAAATGCAAATAGTTGTTGGAGAGGGGTGCAAAGCCAGCTTTGGTTGTGTCTTGTGAGGGAACAAGCAAAACTACCGGCGAAGGAACCTTCTATTCTTGAAGAACAATTTATAGCTCAGCTACGAGGACTCGTAGAGATCAGATATTTCTGCGAGGACCTCCGATGTCCCTTTCTCCTACATCTAAAGACTGCACGTATACAGGGTACATGGGGTGTTAGCAAGAGAATAAACCAACAAAAATAGTAGACTTTAAAGAGGCAAAGCAATGCTTGTGAGCAAGCAGGCTGCTTGAGCTCTGATCTGCTATACAGTATTACGGATGTGAACCAAGTTCCCCCAAATTTACTCCTGGAATTCCTTCTCCTTTGCCTGTGGAGTAACCCCAGGAGTGCCCGATAAAATTCCATCAGAATGATTTTGCAAATGTTCTCAGTCAGGAAGAACGCACTGCTGCCAGTTCCAGATCCAAGGGATACCATCTAAACTGACAGCTACCAGATCCTTTGTTCCTCCCCAGACAGAGTGCTACAGGGTAGCTCTTATCGGGTGAAATGGTAAACCATGGCCAACACTGCGTGATGTTGATTTGTTGTTGTTGATTTGTTGTAAGGTGGATGTAAAAGAGCCCGTGGTGTTATTTTAAGAAGAGCAGATTCTCCTAGTGTCCAAGCTGTAATTGATTCTTCTGTCAACACCTTCACAACCGATTAAGTGACTTGCTGTGTGCAAATGGGCTGCACATAATGACTACACTTCAATCGCTATTCATTCATTGGCTGTGAAATACTTTTGGATGCCCTAAAGGTGCCTTCTAAATCCAAGTTCGTTGGTTCATTTTTTTTCATTGTGTTGCACCTTGAGTCCTATTTTGCACTCTTAGTATTGAATCTGCGTCTGGGTTTGTCTGCTGTTGAGGAAAGAAATGCCAGTCACAAGATCGGCAGGTGGGCATTGCACAGAAAGTGGACCCTCTAGTGATCTCTGTATATGTATATACATGAAGGGTTAATATGCAGTCAGTACAGTCAGAAGATCACTAGAGGGCAACACTATCAGGGGTATAAACACAAGCTCAATCTGTTTTCCCGCTCTCTTGCGGTGTGTTGAGGCTAGAGAACAGAAGTGTATAGATAGATCAGAGTGCGAAGTATAATATTCATAGTTAATCTAATTCTATTTTTAATTTAACTACTAGTAAAAGTATTGATGAATCGAACTCATAAGTTAATTGATTAGTTACTAAATAAGTTATTTGTTATCACTGGACGATTTTGAGCCAAACATCTCCATGAGTCCTCGTAGCTGAGCTATAAATTGTTCTTCGAGAATAGAAGGTTCCTTCGCCGGTAGTTTTGCTTGTTCCCTCACACGACAGAACCAAAGCTGACTTTTCACCCCTCTCCAACAACTATTTGCATTTATTTTGTGGCCTTAACATAATAAAACATTTCAAGGCACGTCACAGGAGAGATGCCAAATAAAATACTAGTTGATTCTGAGTGTAGTTGAGCAGTGTCCATATTCCACAACTCCTCGGAAGGCGCCAAGAGAAACTGAGGTGAGTATGGTGTTGAGATAGAGGATAAGCCATGATTATATTGAATGGTGGAGCAGGCTCGAAGGGCTGAATGGCTTACCCCCCCGCTCCTATTTTCTAACATCATCATCAAAGTTAAGTATATCTCGGCATAAACAAATGAGTTACATATATTACTCCAAGTAATATAACAGACCCTCGAGTGGGAAATAAAGAAATTAAAGAATTCAAATGTCTTTGAATCTCCCACATCGGTAGAGAGACTGTCGGTGGCCTACCAGAGAGTGTAGAAAAATAGGCACCCTCTGGGCCAAATGAGAACATTTATTACCCGAGTCACTGGCCAGAATTTTTATGTTGTCTACCCGACCCGACCCAAAATCGTGCAGAAAGACATCAGATGTGTTCCGACGTCATGTGCACTTGCATGATATTTTCGACAGCGGGCACGTGCCAACCATTAGTTAGCCAGTTAAAGATTGTCTTAAGGGCAGCCCTTAATGCTGCCCATGCAACTTGTAGGTCACAGCGCAGGCAACAGGGACCGCCGACCATCCCGTTTTTCACTTTTCTCGTGCAAAGGCGGGACAGAAGGGGGCTGTGGCATTGGCTGCATGAATTGTTCAGAGTTCAGGTGAGAATTTGCTGTTGTTTTCGTCTGAAGTCTTTGCTTTGTCAGCCTTGTCCTGAGAACTCTTGTTAACTCTGTTGGAGCATTTCTGCCCATTTTAGCCTTCGGTGCACAGGGCAGTGCCATCTGCATCTCAGCAGATGGGGGTTGTGCACTCTGCTGGGGGCACCTCCTCTGAGGAGGAAGAGACGGGGAGGGGAGGCCAGGTGTCCACGAGCAGCGTTGCAGGGACAGACCTGTGGGTGGGAGAGTTGGATAGCACCACGGAAGACGGCCACTATCCTGCTGCCAGTGTGTACAGGCAACGACCCAGCGACCTCAACATGTCCAAGGTCCAGTGCGCCTCCCTCTGGACACCATCACCACATGGACCAAGCCAGCTAGACTGATCGAGCCAGAGGCTTTGTAGCTATTTCTGGGTTCCCCCACATCCAGGGAGCCGTAAACTGCATCCGTGTGGTCATCAAGGCTAGACTGCATCCGTGTGGTCATCAAGGCTCCAGCGGGTCAGCAGGGGGGGGTCTTTTGTGAATTGGATGGGTTACCACTCCATGAACATGCAGATCGTATGTGGCTACAAGGTTCTGCAAGTCTGTGCAAGGTACCCATGAGGTATACGTTCTGCCACACCCTCAGGTGCTGTTTGTGGCCCTAGCTTGGTTGGATGGTTAGTTGCTGGGTATCAAAGGGAGGGTCCTCGGGATCCCAGCAGCCTCTGGAGGATGGCTGACCTCGTGGGGGAAGACAATACGTCAGTGGTATCAATCATCACGTAGCCCATGTGCAGCCTAGGCGGTGGGTGAGACTACGGACAGGTGCATCATGGTGGCATTGTGATTGCTGGATCATCTGGGGACCCTTGCTTGCAACTTTTTGTTTGAGATGAGGCGACCCCTACATTGTTTGCACTCTCCGCCAGTCTCACATCTGTCCACTGAACTTCTACTTTCCTCTGAGACATCAGCCTCTCTGTGACCTGAGGACCTTACTCCACACTTGCACAGCGTATCATTCTCAAATTTGCTCAGTATGATGTGACGGATGCAGGATTTTAGATACATTGGATTATAAACATTTGGCAATTTTATCGGTTAAAAGCCTGTTTTAGCGTGTGTTTGACGCCAGCAGTCATGTTTCTAAAATAATCTTGTTTTGCAAGACCAGAAGATTTTTGGGAGCCAGAAGTGAAATTGACCACAGAGTAAAACGCCTGGGCTAATGCACTGTTGTTTGACATGGGGGAGTCCCTGAGGAGTTCCTGTGTTTTCAGCTTGGGGGGGATGATGTCATTGCTGGGTGGAGCTAAGGTATTCAGACATTTGTGAGAAAGCTTTTGAGTGAGGATCTGGTTAACACGGAGTCCACAGGTAAGGCAGTTTCCTCTCACAGTGGGATTGTATTAAAAAGCATTTAAAGCAGCACAGACTTGTCAGAGGACAATGGGGAAAGCTGAAACACACCAGTTGAAACAGCTTTTTGAAGACATCCAGCAGGAGCCAAACCTGTTCTGGAAAGCGAGAATTACTCTGTGCCATTGGGATGTAGGATGGATTGAGAGCTGTATGTTTTTCCTTTCTTGTGGTTTAATTGGGAATAGAGATAGTAATGAAGGGTATTGTATTTAGTATTATTGTTTAAGGGATAATTGTAAGCTATTTCTGGGTGTGATGTTAAAGAGTTTAATACTGTGTTAATAATAAAGTTTTGTTTTAAAAATACCAAATCCCTATTCTTTTCGGACAATCACTCCTGGAGTGAAGTATTCTTTCCGTATAGTCTTACAACAGTGTCCTACCCTCTGTTGGGGTCCGGTCTGGGATAGTAATAAGGTTGGCCACCCCACCACCTGTCCCCAACTTTGTACTCGCCCTCACCAAGCACAGAAGACCATTCAGCCTTTTGTGACACTAAATCCAGATGTGACACCCAATGTCCATGCCCGCTGACCTGGGCTTCCAGCTCTGACCAGGCCCCTCTTGTCTGGTGTGGTGGCCTCACTTGCCATCCAGCAGCATGAGAATGACCTGCCCGGCACCGGCATTGCTCTCGCCCCCGGCACGGCCAGCGAGTGCTGGGCCATAACTGATTTTTATAATCTCTCCTGGACAACTCCCTGAGGCTCCTCAACCACTGGTGGCAGCCCTCAGGGAGCTGTGTCTGTGTCAATAGATTCCCTATTGGACCCGACGACCGCCGTCCCACCCCGGCGGGCAACGCTGCGCCGGTGTCCGGTTACGTTTCTCATTGGCCAACCGGCATGGAATTGCGTTTGGGTTCCAATCGTGGCCGGAGCGGAAAGCATGACGGCTTCCTGGCCTGCCGCAAGTGTGCGCTGAAACGGGCTCAAAGTGGAGACCATTAACTTTGTTGCATAGATGACGCTTGTATCCCCTTGAAAATAGGAGAGTAAGGGGCAATGTAACCAAGGTGTTTACTGTAACTAAATTAGACAGAATTAAACTATTTCCTGCATTGGGACAGTCCAGAGTGAGGGGCAGTACCTTAAAATTGGAGCTAAGTTGTTTGGTGGGTGATATCTGGGAGCACATTTTCACACATGGGGCAGTGGGAATCTGGAACACTCTCTCCTTTCAAAAAGCCCTTGAGATTGGGGGCTCAGTTGAAAAGTACGATTGAAAGGTTTTTGTTCAACAAGAGCATTCAAGCTTTTGGAGCCAAGACGGCTATACATCAGTCGTCACCGAATGCAGAAGCGAGCTTGAGTGGCTGAATATTCCTACGCTCCTATTACTAAAGAATATTAGCTCATCTGCTTCGATAAAGAGTATATCGAGTAGAGGGAGAGGAGATTTTGTTTATTATCTGATACATCGTGATTCACATGAGCAACGTGTGAGATGTCGTGATGTTTCTCAGCTTCCTACAAGAGGAAAAAACAAGGCCATCTCTTTCACCAAAGAACAAAGATGCAGGGTGCGGGGAATAATTCTCAAATTGGGGGCCCTCCAGATTTGAATGCAGAGGCAAGTGAGATCTCCCTCCGCCCTAAACAGCAAGTTACTAGGCGTCAAGTCACGAGTAGAACCCTGACACTGTTAGCAATGTTAATACCCCTATTGCCACTCTGATTGAGATTCTCTTGACCATTTCCTTGTGAGTTGTGCAGTCACATTCTGAGCTTGCAAGTGAGAAATTTAAATGGAACAATGACTTCCGGGTCGTTTTTAATCTTGGTTTAATATTCCTCATATTATTTGCCGCAGAAGCTGTGAAGGCCAAGTCACTGAGTGTCTTTAAGACCGAGCTAGATAGGTTCTTGATTAATAAAGGGTTATGGGGAGAAGGCAGGAGAATGGGGATGAGAAACATATCAGCCATGATTGAATGGCGGAGCAGACTTGATGGGCCGAGTGGCCTAATTCTGTTCCTATGTCTTATGGCCTTATGATGTTGTAATATCAGAAGCCTCTCCTTTGACCAACATTTTGGATCATCAGCCTTGATGTTCACCATTCCTTGTCCTCTATTTCTCCTCTGTAAGATGCCATGGCATATTTAACATCTTAACAGCTCGCTAGAATTACAAGTCGTTATCATTTGCAAACATCTTTTTGTTATTTTACACAGCATATCTTTGTCACGTCAAAATGCCTCACAGCATAGAGTTAGCTTTTGGAGTGGAAGTAAAGGTTATATGAGCAGGAAGTGCCATTCTGAGCAATCCGTTAGCCTTGCTGGTTTTTCAGTGATGTTGTTTGATGGAGAACTATCGGCCAGGGCAGGATTGGGCACCCTTGCTCTTCTTCGAATAATGTCATGGGGAGGCCTTCAACCAAAACCTTCAGGAAAGGTTTACTGTAACTAAATTAGACAGCGTTAAACAATTTCCTTCATTGGGACAGTCCAGAGCGAGGGGCAGTATCTTCAAATTGGAGCTAGGTTGTTTGGTGGGTGATATCTGGGAGCACGTTTTCGCACACGGGGCAGTGGGAATCTGGAACACTCTCTCTCCTTTTGAAAAGCTGGTGAGATTGGGGGCTCAGTTGAAAAGTGCGTTTTGAAAGGTTTTTGTTCAACAAGAGCATTCAAGCTTTTGGAGCCAAGAAGGATACACATCTGTCGTCGCCCAACTGAATGCAGAAGCGAGCTTGAGTGGCTGAATGTTCCTACGCTCCTGTTGCTGAAGAATATTAGCTCATCTGCTTTGATTAAGAGTATACCGAGTATAAGGAGAGGAGATTTTGCTTATGACCTGATTCATCGTAATTCACATGAGCAACACGTGTTGGATGTCGTGATGTTTCTCAGTGATTTGAGGACTCCGCTATAGGTCAGTTCTTTTTTTTAAAGTACAGCATTGGGACAGATTATAGTCCAGCAGCCTGATTGTGCAACTGAGGGAGACCGTGACGCTGTGATGATTCCGCTGGTCTAGTAATCCGGAGGCCCAGGTTAATGCTTCGGGTAAGGGGTGTGTGGGGGGGGGGGGGGAGGGGTGTGTGTGGGGGGGGGGGGGGGGGGGGCGGCGCATGGGCTCCAATCCCACCACAGCAGCTGGTGGAATTTGAATTCAATTAATAAATCTGGAACTCAAAGCTAGTCTCATTAATGGTGACCATGAAACTTTTGCGTCCTAATATCCACACTTCACGCCAGTTTTAATGGCGGCCATAACAAGTCTAACCTTGTGGGGACGTGACCCCCTTAAAGTGGGGGGGGGGGGGGTGCAGACACTGTCAACACTGCCAGACGCCGTTTTCCCCCACCCAAACTGACTTTTGAATAAATTGAGTCGGGGATAGAATTCGAGCAAATGAAACTGAAGACTTTCACGCGACGCCCGTGGGTCACGGGAAGCAAGCTCGCTCTGCCATTGGTGCCACGTACTTCCGAGGCTCTCCACCGTGGTCGGGGCCCCTGCTGCATTTGCTCAAGCAGTGATAGTCAAATTGTTAGACTGAAAGGGCAGCAAACACTGCTGACTGGGAGCTCGCTGTGCGACCCACGGGGCTGTGCAGGCGATAGCAAACTCAATGGATCAAAGGGAAGGGCTGTCCCTGTAAGAGTTGGACGTTGTATTATTTCTACAAATTATCAATCCCCAACTCCATACGTAATGTTCTAATTGTCAGGATGTGATTTTTAAAATTTCAATATTGAAGATTAATTAGGTAAGAGGATTATAGCGTGTAATTCCGGACATTATTAGAACACCATACTAAAAATGTCATTGCTGTAATATGTTATTGGGTGACATCAATTGGAATATCCCTCAGCATTTCCCATGATGTGCTGTCTGCCCCCCCCCCCCCCACCCCCAGGATGCTGCTGCTGCTGACACTTACTGCTCCCCTAGAAAGTCAAGGAAAGGTTGCCACCGCCGCGGGAACCCCATCAAGGATCTTCTCAAGGTGAATTTTATTCGCTGCAGGCTGAGGAACCCCGCCATATCGCTAACCCAGGTCTCCACACTCAGGGGTTTCGAGTCCCTCCACATTAGCAAGATCCGTCTCCGGGCTACCAGGGAGGCAAAGGCCAATAACTCGGCCTCTTTCGGTTCCTGCACTCCCGGATCCTCTGCCACCCCAAGTATCGCTACTGTTGGACTCGCCTTCACCCGAGTGTCCAAAATCCTGGACATCACCCTCGCAAACCCCTGCCAGAATTCTTTAAGCGCCGGGCATGCCCAAAACATATGGGCATGGTTCGCCGGACTCCCTGCACATCTCGGGCACCTGTCCTCCACCCCAAAAAACCTACTCATTCTTGCCGCCGTTATATGCGCCCGATGCACCACCTTAAACTGAATTAAGCTGAGCCTGGCACATGATGAGGAGGAGTTCACCCTGCCCAGGGCGTCGGCCCACAGACCCTCATCCAGCTCCTCGCCCAGCTCGTCCTCCCACTTGCCCTTCAACTCCTCCACTGAGCCTTCCTCCACCTCCTGCAGTTCCTGATATATGTCCGACACTTTCCTCTCCCCGACCCAGATGCCAGACACCACCCTGTCCTGGATCCTACGCGGGGTTAGCAGCGCAAATATGCCCACCTGTTTTCTAAGAAAGTCCCGAACCTGGAGGTACCTGAACGCATTCCCGGGGGGTAGGCCGAACTTCTCCTCCAGCGCCTGCATGCTAGGGAAAGTCCCGTCTATAAACAGGTCCCCCATCTTCCTAATACCTGCCCTATACCATCCTTGGTATTCCCCATCCAACCTACCCGGAGCAAATCTGTGGTTATTCCGTATCGGGGTCCACACCGAGGCCCCCTCCTCTCCCCTGTGTCTCCTCCACTGCCCCCAGATCCTCAGTGCCGCCGTCACCACCGGACTAGTGGTGTATCGCGCCGGCGAGAACGGCAGCGGAGCCGTAACAAGTGCCCCCCCCCCCCCCCCGGCTACGCTCCAAGAATACCCTTTTGACTCGCGGGGTTTTATTCGCCCACACAAATCCCGTAACAATCCTATTGACCCGCTTAAAGAAGGACTTGGGAATGAAAATGGGGAGGCACTGAAATACGAAGATGAACCTGGGGAGAACCGTCATCTTCACAGTCTGCACCCGCCCCGCCAGGGAAAGCGGGAGCATATCCCACCTTTTAAACTCTCCCTCCATCTGCTCCACTAGCCGGGTTAAGTTGAGCTTGTGCAGGGCATCCCAGTTCCTGGCCACTTGTATCCCCAAGTACCGAAAGCTCCTCTCCACTATCCTGAGCGGGAGCTCCCTCAGTCTCTCCTCCTGGCCCCTACCGTGGACCACGAACAGCTCACTCTTCCCCACGTTCAACTTATACCCCGAGAACCTCCCGAAGTCCCCCAGGATCCGCATGACCTCCCCCATCCCCTCTAACGGTTCCAAAATATACAACAGCAGGTCATCCGCGTAGAGGGAGACACGGTGCTCCTCCCCTCCGCGCATCAGTCCCCTCCAATCCCCCGAAGTCCTGAGCGCAATGGCCAACGGCTCAATGCCAGGACAAACAGCAACGGGGACAGGGGACACCCCTGTCTCGTCCCCCGGTGCAGCCTGAAATATTCCGACCTTAGCCGGTTTGTGGACACACTCGCTACAGGGGCCTGGTACAGCAGCTTGACCCACCCTATAAATCCCTCCCCAAATCCAAACCTGCCTAGCGCCTCCCACAGATACTCCCACTCCACCCTGTCAAAGACCTTCTCCGGGTCCATCGCATTCTATTCTGGTGGCCAGAATATTTGCCAACAGCTTGGCATCCACATTCAGGAGCGATATCGGCCTGTAGGACCCACACTGAAGCGGATCCTTCTCCTTCTTCAGGATAAGCGAGATCAATGCCTGTGACATTGTCGGAGGGAGGATCCCTTTCTCCTTTGCCTCATTGAAGGTTCTCATCAGGAGCGGGCTCAACAGCTCCGAGAACGTTTTATAAAACTCTACGGGGAAGCCGTCCGCTTTGCCCGTCTGCATGCCTGCCAGCCCCCTGACTACCTCCTCCAACCCAATCGGGGCCCCCAGTTTCTGCACCCGCTCTGCTTCCACCCTTGGGAACCTCAACCGGTCCGTGAACCGCCTCATCCCTTCGCCCTCCCCGGGGGGTTCCGACTCGTATAACCTTCCGTAGAACTCCCTGAAGACTTCATTGACCCTCTCTGGGCTCAGCACCATGTTGCCTTCCCTATCCCGCACTCCCCCAATCTCGCTGGCCGCCTCCCTCCTGCGCAGCTGGTGCGCCAGCATCCTACTCGCTTTCTCCCCATACTCATAAACTGCCCCCTTCGCTTTCCTCAGCTGCGCCTCCGCCTTCCCCGTGGACAGCAAGTCAAACTCCGCCTGTAATTTCCGTCGCTCATTCAACAGGCCCCCCCCCCCCCTCTGGGGCCTCCGCGTACCTCCTATCTACCCTGAGTATCTCTCCCACCACTCTCTCCCTCTCCGCCCTCTCCTTCTTCTCTCTATGGGACGTAATGGAGATTAACTCTCCCCTAATGACCGCCTTCAGAGCCTCCCAAACCACTGCCACCGTCACCTCTCCTGTGTCATTCGCTCCCACATAATTCTCAATACTCCTCCTTATCCGCCCGCACACCTCTTCATCCGCCAGCAGCCCCACATCCAGTCGCCAGAAAGGGCGCTGACCCCGTTCCGCACCCAGTCGCAGGTCCACCCAGTGCGGGGCATGGTCCGAGACTGCAATTGCCGAGTATTCTACCCCCTCCACCCTCAGGATTAACGTCCTACTCAACACAAAGAAGTCTATTCGCGAATAGACTTTATGGACATGGGAGAAAAAGGAAAACTCTTTTGTCCTTGGCTGCGTAAACCTCCAGGGGTCCACTCACCCCATACAACAGTCCCTTAGTTCAGGTTCAGCTTCTCCTGCCTGATGAACGACCACGCCTCGTCTGGCGTATCAAAATAGTGGTGCCTGTTCTGGTATGTTACCCACAGTCTCGCCGGGTGCAGGAGCCCAAACTTCACCCCTTTACCGTGGAGGACCGCCTTCGCCCGGTTAAAACCTGCACGCCTCCTCGCCAGATCCGCTCCCAGGTCCTGGTAAATTCGGATCTCGCCATTCTCCCACTTGCGGCTCCGCTCTTTCTTCGCCCACCGCAGGACTCGCTCCCGGTCTGCCAAGCGCTGAAACCGTGTCACCATCGCCCTCGGTGGCTCGTTTACCCTCGGCTTTCTGGCGAGAACCCTGTGCGCCCCATCCAGCTCCAGGGGCCGCGGGAAGGCCCCCGGGTTCGCACGTCTGCCGGCTCCGCTCCTGGTCCTCTCCATGCACCGGGGGGGGGGGGGCTCTCCCACGTCAGTCCCTCCTGTTAACTGCCGCCACCGCTCCCTTTAGCGGCCCGAAACACCAATCCGCGACCGGACGTTGAAAATATTCAGTTATGATTCACCCTGGAAAGGAACGGTCTATTTACATTGTAAACAATTGTTGCCTTGGTATGTTCAACACATGTGAAATGCAGACGGACGTGTTCGGCACTTTCTTTGCCTATGGTTTCAGGGAAGCTTTCTCTCCTCTTGGCCCACTGCCTGCGTGTTCAGGGCAGAACGAGCTCACTGTCTCTGGCATCCTGGCAGAGAATGGTTTGGGAATCGAAGTGGGTCCTTTTGTAACGTTGGTTGTTGAAGTAATGATGCGTGCTTTTTTGAAAACCTTTTTGCGTGACCTGGAGTTCTCTCACCTATTAATTGGTAGATCTAATTGGGTCCGAGCCTCCCAGAGGGCGGAGCACGATCTAGGCTGCTTTTCGTTATTTTGCTGAGAATGTAAAACCAAGGTTGTACCGTGGTTAGCACTGCTGCCTCACAGCGCCAGGGACCAGGGTTCAATTTCGGCCTTGGGTGACTGTGCGGAATCTGCATGTTCTCCCGTGTCTGCGTGGGTCACCTCCTGGTGTTCCGGCTTCCTCCCACAGTCCAAAGATATGCAGGTTAGATGGATTGGCAGGTTAGGTGGGATTACGGGGATAGAGCGGGGGAATGAACTCGGGTTGGGTGCTCTTTCAGAGGGCCGGTGCAGACTTGATGGGCCAAATGGCCTCCTTCTGCACTCTAGGAATTCTGTGAAGGCCTTGCCTCCTTATTCTAAGGACATACGTGGTATTCAAAGATCAGTGAAGACTAAGAGAGTCTCCTGGTGTATGGGCCAATGTTGCTGCATCAGATCAACTGCATGTTCTCCTCATTGCAACTTGGGGACACCATAGGTGCAGCACGGTAGCATTGTGGTTAGCACAATTGCTTCACAGCTCCAGGGTCCCAGGTTCGATTCCGGCTTGGGTCACTGTCTGTGCGGAGTCTGCACATCCTCCCCGTGTGTGCGTGGGTTTATAGAACATAGAACATAGAACAATACAGCGCAGTACAGGCCCTTCGGCCCACGATGTTGCACCGAAACAAAAGCCATCTAACCTACACTATGCCATTATCATCCATATGTTTATCCAATAAACTTTTAAATGCCCTCAATGTTGGCGAGTTCACTACTGTAGCAGGTAGGGCATTCCACGGCCTCACTACTCTTTGCGTAAAGAACCTACCTCTGACCTCTGTCCTATATCTATTACCCCTCAGTTTAAAGTTATGTCCCCTCGTGCCAGCCATATCCATCCGCGGGAGAAGGCTCTCACTGTCCACCCTATCCAACCCCCTGATCATTTTGTATGCCTCTATTAAGTCTCCTCTTAACCTTCTTCTCTCCAACGAAAACAACCTCAAGTCCGTCAGCCTTTCCTCATAAGATTTTCCCTCCATACCAGGCAACATCCTGGTAAATCTCCTCTGCACCCGCTCCAAAGCCTCCACGTCCTTCCTATAATGCGGTGACCAGAACTGTACGCAATACTCCAAATGCGGCCGGACCAGAGTTCTGTACAGCTGCAACATGACCTCTCGACTCCGGAACTCAATCCCTCTACCAATAAAGGCCAACACTCCATAGGCCTTCTTCACAACCCTATCAACCTGGGTGGCAACTTTCAGGGATCTATGTACATGGACACCTAGATCCCTCTGCTCAGCCACACTTTCAAGAACTTTACCATTAGCCAAATATTCCGCATTCCTGTTATTCCTTCCAAAGTGAATCACCTCACACTTCTCTACATTAAACTCCATTTGCCACCTCTCAGCCCAGCTCTGCAGCTTATCTATATCCCTCTGTAACCTGCTACATCCTTCCACACTATCGACAACACCACCGACTTTAGTATCATCTGCAAATTTACTCACCCACCCTTCTGTGCCTTCCTCTAGGTCATTGATAAAAATGACAAACAGCAACGGCCCCAGAACAGATCCTTGTGGTACTCCACTTGTGACTGTACTCCATTCTGAACATTTCCCATCAACCACCACCCTCTGTCTTCTTTCAGCTAGCCAATTTCTGATCCACATCTCTAAATCGCCCTCAATCCCCAGCCTCCGTATTTTTTGCAATAGCCTACCGTGGGGAACCTTATCAAACGCTTTGCTGAAATCCATATACACCACATCAACTGCTCTACCCTCGTCTACCTGTTCAGTCACCTTCTCAAAGAACTCAATAAGGTTTGTGAGGCATGACCTACCCTTCACAAAGCCATGCTGACTATCCCTGATCATATCATTCCTATCTAGATGATTATAAATCTTGTCCCTTATAATCCCCTCCAAGACTTTACCCACTACAGACGTGAGGCTCACCGGTCTATAGTTGCCGGGGTTGTCTCTGCTCCCCTTTTTGAACAAAGGGACCACATTTGCTGTCCTCCAGTCCTCTGGCACTATTCCTGTAGCCAATGATGACATAAAAATCAAAGCCAAAGGTCCAGCAATCTCTTCCCTGGCCTCCCATAGAATCCTAGGATAAATCCCATCAGGTCCCGGGGACTTATCTATTTTCAGCCTGTCCAGAATTGCCAACACCTCTTCCCTACGTACCTCAATGCCATCTATTCTATTAGCCTGGGACTCAGCATTCTCCTCCACAACATTATCTTTTTCCTGAGTGAATACTGACGAAAAATATTCATTTAGTATCTCGCCTATCTCTTCAGTCTCCACACACAATTTCCCATCCCTGTCCTTGACTGGTCCTACTCTTTCCCTAGTCATTCGCTTATTCCTGACATACCTATAGAAAGCTTTTGGGTTTTCCTTGATCCTTCCTGCCAAATACTTCTCATGTCCCCTCCTTGCTCGTCTTAGCTCTCTCTTTAGATCCTTCCTCGCTACCTTGTAACTATCCATCGCCCCAACCGAAACTTCACACTTCATCTTCACATAGGCCTCCTTCTTCCTCTTAACAAGAGATTCCACTTCCCTGGTAAACCACGGTTCCCTCGCTCAACGCCTTCCTCCCTGTCTGACCGGTACATACTTATCAAGAACACGCAGTAGCTGATCCTTGAACAAGCCCCACTTATCCAGTGTGCCCAACACTTGCAGCCTACTTCTCCACCTTATCCCCCCCAAGTCACGTCTAATGGCATCATAATTGCCCTTCCCCCAGCTATAACTCTTGCCCTGCGGTGTATACTTATCCCTTTCCATCATTAACGTAAACGTCACCGAATTGTGGTCACTGTCCCCAAAGTGCTCTCCTACCTCCAAATCCAACACCTGGCCTGGTTCATTACCCAAAACCAAATCCAACGTGGCCTCGCCTCTTGTTGGCCTGTCAACATATTGTTTCAGGAAACCCTCCTGCACACACTGTACAAAAAACGACCCATCTATTGTACTCGAACTATATCTTTTCCAGTCAATATTTGGAAAGTTAAAGTCTCCCATAATAACTACCCTGTTACTTTCGCTCATATCCAGAATCATCTTCGCCATCCTTTCCTCTACATCCCTAGAACTATTAGGAGGCCTATAAAAAACTCCCAACAGGGTGACCTCTCCTTTCCTGTTTCTAACTTCAGCCAATACTACCTCGGAAGAAGAGTCCCCATCTAGCATCCTCTCCGCCACCGTAATACTGCTCTTGACTAGCAGCGCCACACCTCCCCCTCTTTTGCCTCCTTCTCTGAGCTTACTAAAACACCTAAACCCCGGAACCTGCAACATCCATTCCTGTCCCTGCTCTATCCATGTCTCCGAAATGGCCACAACATCGAAGTCCCAGGTACCAACCCACGCTGCCAGTTCCCCTACCTTGTTTCGTATACTCCTGGCATTGAAGTAGACACACTTCAAACCACCTACCTGAATGCTGGCCCCCTCCTGCGACGTCAAATCTGTGCTCCTGACCTCTATACTCTCATTCTCCCTTACCCTAAAACTACAATCCAGGTTCCCATGCCCCTGCTGCATTAGTTTAAACCCCCCCAAAGAGCACTAACAAATCTCCCCCCCAGGATATTTGTGCCCCTCAGGTTCAGATGTAGACCATCCTGTCTGTAGAGGTCCCACCTTCCCCAGAAAGAGCCCCAGTTATCCAAAAATCTGAAACCCTCCCGCCTGCACCATCCCTGTAGCCACGTGTTTAAATGCTCTCTCTCCCTATTCCTCATCTCACTATCACGTGGCACGGGCAACAACCCAGAGACAACAACTCTGTTTGTTCTAGTTCTGAGCTTCCATCCTAGCTCCCTGAAAGCCTGCCTGACATCCTTGTCCCCTTTCCTACCTATGTCGTTGGTGCCAATGTGGGCCACGACTTGGGGCTGCTCCCCCTCCCCCCTAAGGACCCGGAAAACACGATCCGAGACATCACGTACCCTTGCACCTGGGAGGCAACATACCAAACGTGAGTCTCTCACGCTCCCACAAAATCTCCTATCTGTGCCCCTGACTATAGAGTCCCCAATTACTAATGCTCTGCTCCTCTCCCCCCTTCCCTTCTGAGCAACAGGGACAGACTCCGTGCCAGAGGCCCGTACCCCATGGCTTACCCCTGGTAAGTCGTCCCCCCCACAAGTATCCAAAGCGGTATACTTGTTTCTCAGGGGAACGACCGCAGGGGATCCCTGCACTGACGGTTTTTTCCCAGTCCCTCTTACAGTTACCCACCTATCTCCAATCTTTGGTGTAACTAATTCCCTGAAGCTGCTATCTATGACCCCTTCTGCCTCCCGAATGATCCGAAGTTCTTCCAACTCCAGCTCCAGTTCCCTAACTCGGTCTTGGAGGAGCTGGAGATGGCAGCACTTCCTGCAGGTAAAATCAGCAGGGACACTAACTGCATCCCTCACCTCAAACATCCTGCAGGAGGAACATTGTACTCCCTTCCCTGCCATTCCTCTAACTTTCTACCGGGGTTTCCTCCGGGTGCTCCGGTTTCCTCCCACAGTCCAAAGATGTGCAGGTTAGGTAGATTGGCCATGATAAATTGCCCTTAGTGTCCAAAATTGCCCTTAGTGTTGGGTGGGGTTACTGGGTTATGGGGATAGGGCGGAGGTGTTGACCTTGGGTAGGGTGCTCTTTCCAAGAGCCGGTGCAGACTCGATGGGCCGAATGGCCTCCTTCTGCACTGTAAATTCTATGATAACAAAATTCTATGAAAAGGCAGCACTGTTCCCTTGCCAAACAACCGGAACTGATACTTTTTATGTTGGACTAACTATTTGTTGTTTGGTTTGCAAAGTATTCACTGTTTGCAGAACGGTGTGTTATATATTAACATGTTTGCATTTTTAACAGCATCAGGATGTTTAATCTTGGCTTAAGAGGTGTGAATTTTTTTCAAAACGCACAGAAAGAAATGAACTTTTATTGTTGCATAATGCGATTTAAAAAGTTGGACCATAATCATCGTGTTTGTGACTTCCTTCAGATTGCCCCCTGTTTTTAAAGCTGCACTATTCGCTTCTCTTCTTTTCAGATTTCTCTCACTTCACTGAATCTTAACTCGGCCAATCCAAGATCTCTCTGGACTTTAGGCGTATCTTTCACCAAAGAAACTTCTGGAAGGTTGAGTCTAAACTATGTGAGAATGGTGAGTGTTACTAACCTTTCAAGGAAGCTGTAGCATTGTGTGTTTGGTTGCTTCAGCATCAGCGAAGATGATTTATGACTTGCTTGTATTAATGTTATGTTAAATTTGAAGTGGGCTTGTTTGTGCAAGTTAGCGAGTGACCATGAGCTGAAACCTTTTCCCACTGAACTGCACCCACCCCTGCAAGTCACTAAAAGGATGATTTGAGAATCCGCTATTGTTTTTTGAGTGTTGTCAGTAAGTCTGGTGGGTGGAGCCAAGCTGGTTAGGCTTTTCTTTTGAATGCTTTTGAGTTTGGCTCTTCGCTACAAGGCAGTGGATTATTAGGCCATTGTTCCTTCAATTCAGGGACTTGAGTCTTAGTCCGACTCATTGCCGATGGGATAACAGGCTCATGGGTACCGGGCGCTAAAACATCTCAGCCTCACAGCTCCATGGAGCCGGGTTCAATTTCGGCCTCTGGTGACTGTGCGGAGTCTGCACATCCTCCCCGTGTCTGTGTGGAGTTTGCACTTCCTCCGGGGGCTCCGGTTTCCTCCCACAGTCCAAAGATGTGCAGGTTAGGTGGATCGTGTCATGATATTCAAACACACACATCATGATAGACAGACCAACAGACAAATTAGCACACATAACATGACAGCCAATCACAGACAAGGACAGAGACAGTATAAGACAAGAAACACGACACCTGGTGGCCAGTCCATCTAGAGACCAGGACAAGGACAGGACCAGATTAACAACACACTCAGGGAGTCACCACGTGCAGAGTATCAAGACAAATCTGTAAATAGCAAGTTGGAATAAAACAGCGTTGTACCAATTGCAACCGTGTTGGTTCATCTGTACCTCAGAGCACCCAACACCACAGATCGGCCATGCTAAATTGCCCTTAGTGTCCAAAAGATTTGATGGTATTACTGGGTTACGGGGATAGGGTGGAAGCGTGGGCTTAAGTAGCGTGCTCTTTCCAAGGGCCAGTGCAGACGCGATGGGCCGAATGGCCTCTTACTGCACTGTAAATTCTAAATGTCCATCATGCAAATTGGTAAAATTGGGGTCGAAGGTCAAATAGTGTTGAGGATAAGGACAGCTCTCTCTGTACATGGTATTATTTTGCCTGAGTCGACTAGGTCTACTGGATAAATTGCCTGTTTCTGTTGAATCTGCCAGCTGCAATATGGCCTCTGGGGCATTGCTAATTATTGAAGAGAAATCTGGTTAGTATAGACAATCCTGACCCTCACTCCCTTTGCAGATGATTCCGCGATGGAAGCCCGGGTTTGAGCAACTGCTAAATTGGTGTCTGTCCGGTGCTGGGATCTGGATGTGGACTGGCCCCACTCGGTTTAAAATAGAACCCTTACAGCTACGAGAGACAGATGAAGGGAGTGTTCATCTACTGGATAGGAACACCTCGGAGATGAAAGACCATCTCTGTGTAGCCCGTGCTAGGCTAATGGCACGATGCGTGTAGTTCGGTATTGTACCGTTAAAAGGATTTGGAACTAGCTGCTGCTATTTACAGAGAGTTGAAATGCGCACGAACCATATTCTGAAATAATGAACTTAGCTGTTGGAATTTCATTGTTTCTGTGCTTTGCGAAAAGAATAATGAGGAGGGGAGGAAAACCCCTGAGAATTAGGTAACGTGCGCATAGACCCCAATTAGACTACAGGTATCCTGGACAGGGGTCGATAGATGCCATATTCTCCGCGTCTATAACCATTTGCAATAACCTGTTCTTCAGTATGCAAACATTCTTCTAACTTCCCCATTTACTCTGACAATAAATAAGCACTCAGCTCCTCGTATCTCAACCTCTCTCTACCTCACTATTTTCTGTGGAAGAGTCCCACGGACTCGAAACGCTAACTGTGTTTCTCTCTGCCCAGATCTGCTGAGTTCTTACAGAGTTTTCTGCTTCATTTCAGGTTTCCAGCAACTGCAGCATTTTGCTTTCACTTTCACGGTTTATCCCTTGGAAAATAGACTTTCCAAATTTTGAAAACCTCTTTTTGGGGGGGAGGGGGTCCTCTCTTAAAGCCCCTTGCTCCAAAAGCTTTGATTTTTCATACTCTTCTACGTGACTCCAACTCTGTTCATTTTGGTAAATCTTTCTCAATAAATCACACCCCCTCCCTTTACAACGGAGTACCTAAAATAATACTCCAAACCCCAATGACTTGTACAAGACCCAGCCTGGATGAATTTTCTAGAGTCTTGCATGGTAATCTTTGGGGATCAACTGGAGTACATGGAGAGCTCTCTCTCTCTGGTGGTTAGATACTTGAGGATGGGGAGGGTGTACGGGAAGATGTGGGTCTGATGGAATGACAAGAGTTTGTCTTGTTCTTTTTCACAATAGAAAAAGCGAGATCTTCATCGTTACATATGCAATAAGTCACCAACGAAAGGAGTCCCTGATGACGTTTTGGACTGAGCAGCAATACCGCGGTGTCAGCTGCATTTTCTGTTTTGTAACCTCTTGGAAGTTTTTAATAGTTCTGAACACAACCATAGGGACAGGGATAGCCCCTTGAACCTGTGAGGCCTTTTAATTAGACCATAGCTCAACCGTGCCTACCTGCCTTTAACTCTCAGCACCTGAATGACATTAACTAACAAACTTCATTCAAACTCCGTCACCACAACTCCAATTAACCGTCCCAACATCGGGAAGAGGGTTCCAGATTTCCCCCACTCTTTGGGCAAAGAATTGTTTCCTGACCTCAATCCTTGTGATGAAAGACGTGCTTGGTAGGCGAATTGGACATTCTGAATTCTCCCTCTGTGTACCTGAACAGACGCCGGAATGTGGCGACTAGGGGCTTTTCACCGTAACTTCACTGCAGTGTTGGTGTTAGCCTACTCGTGACAGTAAGTAAAGATTATTATTAAAATGTGCAATTTGCTGTCACAAAAGGTAGTTGAGGTGAACAGCATTGATCCACGTCAGGCGAAACGAGCTAAACATGAGGGAGAAAGAACTGGAAGAATATGCTGATAGGGATGAGGTGAAGAATGGGGGGGGGGGGAAGGCTTGTGTGGAGTACTGACGCTAGCAGTCGGGCTGAATGGCGTGCTTCTTGTCCTGTGCATTCTATGCAGTGAATGGCCAGGCCGCAGCTTTGAGATGACGCCCTTGAGGGGCAGCACGGTGGGGCAGTGGTTAGCATTGCTGCCTCAGGGCACTGAGAACCTGGGTTTGAATCCCGGCCCTGGGTCACTGTCCGTGTGGAGTTTGCACGTTCTCCCCGTGTCTGCGTGGGTTTCGCCCCCACAACCCAAAGATGTGCAGGTTAGGTGGATTGACCACGCTAAATTGCCCCTTAATTGCAAAAAGTAATTGGGTACTCTAAATTTATTTTTTTAAAAAGATGACACCCTTGCAGCATAATACAGTACAGCGTGCGCGAGGTGGGGACAATCCCATTTTTAATGGAATTTGGGAGATTCCCCATCCTCCACAGTAATTAACCCGCCAGCAAAATCATAGGCTGTGAAAGTGTGTTGTTCAGGCTGTGCACTGAGCCAACATTGTTCGTGGATTATTAATTAGGGAGAAAAGTGAGCACTTGCTAATTTTTCATGAAGCTGAGGGCGAAAGGTCATTATGATGTGCTTCTCCCTGAACTGCAGCACATGTAATATAAGAACATCAATTCCTGTTGGCACCGTTAGTGTGTGGATTGATAACGCATTGCGACATTTCTCTGTTATTTTACGGCAGCTGTTGCCCTATTCCTTTCAAATGGGATAATTCCACTGCTAACATATCGGGCCAGGAGAATGTCCGCATTTGTCTCCCCTCCAGAAATTCTTCATACATCCTAGCCTGGATATCCCTGTCAAACCGTGTTGCCATATCCTGTTTCAAGATGAGAATTTTCTTGTTAGTTAAATTAGCGTCACGGTGTGCATAATTCAGTGAAGAATTGAAAACAAATTAGGCTATCCGCCTGAAGTGATGCTTCCTCACTGGCTGTTGAATCAGTAAATCCAGGTCTAGATAAGACCCCCCATTCTTTCCTGTGGGCCTGGATCCTATAACTTGGCTCTACCAGCTGAAGATAGCACAAACAGGGGTGCTCTTTCACAAGTTGCTGTAAGGTTTGAGTGGCGAGGTCGTACAAGAGTCAGAAGCAATTTTGGCTTCTGTTCTGACCAGATGCCGGATGCGTTTTAATAAAGTTAGTATAAAATATATGGGGGGGGAAAGCTACGGAGGGGAAATAAAGTATGCAAACTCCATTTGAAAGATCAACAAGATTGGATGGGACATGGGCAGTGAATGTGTATCTGGGAGTGTGGTCTAATGGGTCCTAATGGGAGGGAACCTGTTAGATTCCCACACCGTGTTCCTGACCTAGGGGAATTATTGACAAGAGCACAAGATAAACTGGAACCCTCCCTGCAGTATTTACACATGCCTGGACTTGGAAAGCTGGAAATGTATGCCAGCCCAGATTAAAACATTCAAGCAAAATGGACTCGTGGATGATACCAGTAACCTTTTCGCTGTTTTCAATAATAATATTTTTTATTGTCACAAGTAGGCTTACATTAACACTGCAATAAAGTTACTGTGAAGAGCCCCTAGTCGCCACATTCCGGCACCTGTACGGGTACACTGAGGGAGAATTCGGAATGTCCAGTTCACCTAACAGCACGTCTTTCGGGACTTGTGGGAGGAAACCGGAGCACCCGGAGGAAACCCACGCAGGCACGGGGAGAACGTGCAGACTCCGCACAGACAGTGACCCAAGCCGGGAATCGAATCCTGGTGCTATGGGACAACAGTGCTAACCACTGAGCTACCATGCTGCCCAAATAGATGTTTACTCAACAGCCCGCGTAAAGCAGGAAAGAGACACAACACGGGTGACCTGAGCATTGAGTCAATGCAGCCCATCAGATTAGAGTCATACTAGTCACACTGCTGCTGCAAGCTTGGAGATGGCTT